>NC_071103.1:1212500-1242500 GCF_024256425.1 Clarias gariepinus | reverse complement strand
AATGAGTGAGACAGAGAATGTGTGTATGTGGAGAAAAAGTGTGTTAGTGAGAATGAAAGTGGGTATGTGTGTGTGTGTGTGTGTGTGTGTTCAGTGCTACTGGAGAAACTCTCACATGTCCCCAGTAAACACTGGGTTTCCTCTTTGCTCCAGTTCGGGGAAAATTTTATTCATTTTTCTTTTTACAGCTTCTTTTTTTCCAAGTGGGAAACATCTCTGAGATTAAAAATGACATCAGAATGCACTTTACTGCTGTCTGTGTGTGTGTGTGTGTGTGTGTGTGAGGAGAAAAGCTTTAACTCATCATGAAAATTTTGACAGGAATAAACACAGCCTCGTGAGGCAGGGTGAAGTGGAGCGAGTTTTTATTGTAGACTAGCAAATAAAAGAGTGTGTATAAAGAGTTAAAGTGTTAAATCTAATAATAATCTGCTGATCTTTAATGTAATCAGTGATATTATTATTATTATTATTATTATTATTATTATGATTATTTGAGGTTGAAGCCCACGTACATGTCTGTGTGTCTCTCTGTACAGCAGAACTCTCTGTCTAACTTATTAATACAAAGAAATCCCATTCTGTAAGGTTGAGTATCTTACGCCTTGTTTACACTAAGTTGTCCTTCTTTGGTGGTCAGACAAATACACTCCCTGTTCGGTAATCGGAGAGTGAATCACAGATGAGAAATGGAAAAAGTAGATCAAAGGATAAAGATGAAGTTTTGTCTTAAAACCACTCCAGCGTGTTAAAATTCACTTATACCACTTCAGCGCTGTTATTTCAGCCAAAGTGAAAATATGAACTAATCCCAGTCAAAATATTCACTTTATCTTTTCTAATTAATATCTATTGGTGCAGGTGTTTGTTTACATTGAGACAGTAGCGCATTAGTAGATTATTTTACAGTAGATTATTAAATCCCACACATAACTGTTCATAACATCACTTTTACTCCACATTTAGATTCACTGATGGTGCAGATTAAACTTCAGACAGAGATCTAAGGACTGCAGGAGATTCAGTCCAGACAGTTTTGATGCTGTGACACAATCTGCCTGGACAGACATACAGACATACAGACATAAAGACAACCAGCCAGACAGACAGACAGGAATTTTTCTGAGACTGGTTTTGGGTCCTTCAATGTATGAAGTGTAAAGAATTAACCCAATCAAAGAGCGAGTTCTGACCAGTGTCCAGACAAAACCTTACATCTATTTATATAGATTAATTATCGTCAAAAATTCAGAGACAAAAAATGGAAACACGATTAAACAATAAAAGGAACAAATATGGCCCAGAGACAATAACGATACAATTTATTAGATTTTTTGTTTATTTGTTTGTTCATTTATTAATCTTTAAGACACTTCACAACCTAACACACACATACACACACACACACCTGTGATAATGAATTAACATGCATCACCTAAGAGAGAGAGATTTGCAAGCCTATCGTTTAGTCTGTCTAATCTAATGTAACTTCACTTTATTTCATTTATATCTTCAATTGTTTAATTGCTTAAAACTTCCAGATGTTTAAACAAAAAAAAAAAAAAGTTCTAAATTCTCTCCAAATTTATCCTGTGACAGTTTCACCGACATCTGAATGTCATTTCCAGATACATCTTTAGACCAAGTGATGTAAGTCTGTGTGTGTGTGTGTGTGTGTGTGTGTGTGTGTGTGTGTGTGTGTGTGATTACGTGGTTTGTGGACACTTGCTTATTTCAGGTCACAGGGAACTCTGAGGAGCGTACAACATCCCTCTAGCTGTTTTACAACATGTGTGTGTGTGTGTGTGTGTGTGTGTGTGTGTGTGTGTGTGTGTGTGTGTATCGACGTGGTCCCTATACATAGCGCAGCCATGACGTCTCCAGGGCCCGGCCTCGTTCCCAGCAGCTCACGCCTCCATCTGATGGACACACGCACACACACGCATGCACGCACACACACACATGCATACACACACACACACACATGTTCTTCTGACCGCTCCTCTTCCAGCTGGAGCCACGAAAACCTCATCATATGTAAGTCAAGGCTCTGAAAATAATTTCTGTTATGACGATGGAGAGAAAGCCTGCTGGCTGTAAAGTGTGTTCATCCCTGGAGGACCTGAGGTTTCTTCTCTCCTCACCCTGGCCCATGTGTTGGAGTTTTATCAGGAACAATCAGCGCGTCGAGTTTCGTTCCCATCGTGTCAGTTGCTTCAGTGTGAGCTCCACCAATCACAGCCCGTCTGAACGATGACGTCGTGTATAATGTGCTGTTTGTCAGTAAAAGCAAACAAATTAGCAGCGTTTCTGCAAAGATCCAGAAACACACTTCTCATAAAGTCCTAACTCACGATTGTGATACATTTACAAAAAATTGAACTCATTAATTTCTCGCACTTTTCAGTTTTTCGCTCTGTTTTTATTCTGTGAAGCGTTTAGGATTCGCAGGGAAACGTAGAAACGCCTTGTAGCGTCTCAGAAGAAAACACTATCCGTCCACGTCTGCATACACAGGCTGATCTTCCATCCGTTTTTTTTTTTAAAGAGAGTGTGTGTATTAAAGAGGAATAAACTATTATTACAGTACGGTGAGTTTCAGGTTACAGCCAATTGTTTTAATATTCTGTTGAAATTAAACACGAACTGAACTGTGTAAATAATATTCACACTAAGTTTCTGAACGTGTTCTAGCTAGTCTTTAATCTGAGAACTGTTCGGCGTCTAAAACAATTCAAGTCAAAATTGTGAAATGTGTTAAAAAAGTCAATCATCAGAAGTACCAGACGTGGACGTTTCTCCTCTTTCTTCTCCGTCTGCTCTCTCTCTCTCTGTCCCATAAAGAGGGCGGGGCCGTGACAGGAACCGCGTCTGCTTCCCTAATCAGTGAGTCAGTGTGTCAAAAATGGAAAGCCACACCCATGTCAGTCAGCCACGCCCACACACATGAGCCACACCCACACACGTCAGCTGTTATAATAAAGACGGTGCCCGGTGTTCGGTGACGTACGGGACGCAGAAGCCCATGTCTCGTCATACAGATGCTAACGCACTGCTTTTACCATCCTGTGGTCATGTCTGGTGGAGTAATGTAGTGTATGTGTACACACACACACACACACACACACACACACACACACACACAATGTGGGTGTAAAGAGGTCAACCAGAGATGCTGCCGTGTGGCTGCAGCGCTGACCGACTCAAAAGACCCACTGCCACACATCCATCACCAGCATACCACTGCAGTACAGCTGGCGTGGGACGTCCACCAGTTCTTCTCCGTCCACAGGTCCTTCTTCAGATGCACGTCCCCTTACAAGTTCATCCCATCCATACATTTAACATCAATGAGTCTTCCACAGCCTTACATTCTCCTTCTTCATCCTCACATTCTCCATAGTCCACTTTTGCTTCTAAGCTGGTAAACAGTCGGTAGTATGTAGTTTCTGAAATTTTCGTGTGATGACATGTGATAACAGCATTTGACAGATGCCTTGATCAAGTTGAGATATATTCATCTCATGACGAACATCTGAGCAGTTAAAGGTTATGGTTTCATCATGGTATCTCGGTGGCTTGAACCCCTTATCTTCTGATTTGTGGTCCAGTGTTTGAACCACACTCCACCCCTGCCCTAACCATCTCCATGCCCTGCTGTCTCCACACATCGTCCTCTGGTCACATCTTCTCCAACCATGATTCATCCTCTGTCCACGCATTCATCTCAGGCCACAAACCCTGCTCTAATCACACCACTCATCCTCTGTGGAGAATAATAAGAGCAGAAGCCTTCACTCGCTCCTCGTAGAAAGGTCATGCTGTGATAAAGGTTAAACATTACTTCCCTCTTAGCTTACTCGGCTTCATTATTTTTAAACTGAGTTACAAAAGTCTGAACTCGACACCAAAGACTAAACAAACTCAAAAGATTGAAATGACTCAGACATCAGGGTTCTCACAAAGGTCAGGGAACGTGTCAGAGAAGAGAACAATGTCACAATGCTGACGGAGAGCGTACAAACGGACGGCAGCGGCGGCTCAGAGGGTTAAGGCAGTGAGTTACTGATCGGAATGATTGACCCTGTCTGCTCCAGGGGCGCCACATGGGGGCTAAAACCTGCACCCTGAGCCGAGCTACACTGGGAAAGGATTTCACTGTGAATTAACACGTCATTTATTAGTGATGTACAGTATACGTGTAAAACAAAACACAACAACTTGCCATTTAAAAAAAAAAATTGTTACTCATTTATATTTCTACTTTATCATTTCTAAAATAAAATAAATACATAACTAAATAATTTAAGAATAATTAAACGGTTTTAATTTTAAAAAGTTTCCTTTGTAAAGAGTCTGCTGAAGTTTTACTTCATTGAATTCCTAATGTGATAAATACAGTGTTCTTAATTCTGTCTCAAAAATATCAGAATTGGTTTTTCTTCCCTAAACACCCTGACTGCTTCCCTCTGCCACCCGAGACAGACCATGTGCTGAATAAATATCTACATTTAGATCAATATTTATAAAAACCTGTATGTGAGTACCTCTTTCCCTTTTTTTTTAACAGTTTTTCGAACAGTTGTAAAACCATAAAGTTGTAATTTGCATAACACTCCCTGATGTCTGATCTCAACCGCTGCACAGACACGCTGATAACCGACAGGGTCATCAAAAAAAGAGAAAGAGAAAAAAAGGGAAACCTCTTAGAAAAACAACTGATTTCCATAACAGCCCTCGCACATGAAAAGAACAGGAACTTGAGCCCAGAGCTGGAGGGCAAACATTCCTGGGACGAAGTCCCAACTGTAAGCATAATAACATCAATCCAGCGCCGCTATTGCCCTTTCAGACCGCGCGATCCGTCCAAGCGTCCGTTATTTATTAAATCCTCACCCGGAGAGCACGTGTCGTTGTTAAACATGATTAAACGCGCCTACGTGATGGCTGAATTCGTAACATCTGTAACATTCGTAAATCAAACAGACAGGTTTAGTTTAATTTTTATTTAATTAAGGTGGCCTCAGTCCTTGTGTGCTCGAACCCCACGCAGAAGTCTCCCTGTGGTTCAGTGGCGTCCGTCTGATGGACTGAGGGAGCTGACCCAAATTCACCATGAGCTACACTCCTCCTGAAGTTTGGTCCAGAAGGCTTGTGGTCTTTTATTTTTCTCCTCCTCCAGTCTTCTCTACGAGCCGAGAGTTCTTGGCCGTCTCACGTTTCTGTGCCCTGAGACCCGGACACGGTCCACCAGGCAACAAGATCATCAACATAACTATGAACAAATAACACGAGACTTCTTCACATCACAACTCCATTGGACCCAGAATGAACGACCCGATCTGAAACCGGCGAATCAGGCATTCAAATACTTTATCGTTTCTAGATTGACAGTTTATTCTAGAGGGACGTGTTGAAGTTTAGATCAAGTGTAACAGTTGGTTCAGGAAGGAGTCTCCAGTGTCAGGAGTAACACTGCTGTGAAGTTTTTGATTAACTTAAAAAGAGAGAGAATAAAGCGAGGCTGCTGAGAGAGCTGAGTGTTATAACGTAAGTGATAACACACACACACACACACACACACACACACACACACACACACACTACAGGCAATTTGGGAATGGCAATTCCCCTAATCTGCATGTCTTTGGACTGTGGGAGGAAACCGGAACACCAGGAGGAAACCCATGAACTTTACACTCACACACACACTGACCTCGAGGTGGTGACCCTTGACCCTGAAGGTGCGAGGTGACAGTGCTAACCAGTACACCACTGTGTCCATGTCGCCTACTTTCAGGTCTATCACAAGTCAAAGTTATGATTTTGTGCAAAAATGAAAACAGTTAAAGATTTAACATTATGAATACGATCTTTAGTCAGATCTGCCAGAAACAGAAACAGGTAATTATGAGAATGTGATTTTCTGGGAAATTTCTACCTGTAATAATACAGGAACAAAAAAACAAACAAACAAAAAAAACAACAACCCAAACACACATGACCACAGATTTCCAACTTCACCCTCGCCGTGTCGTTTAACAATGAGCTGCTGGGAAACAGGAGAGTGTTCCATTTACATTTGCAGCGTCTAGACGTAAAAAAAAAAAAAAAACTCCAAAACAAAACGGCCTCAGGAGCGATTCCTGCCGGGAACGTGCTAAGGTTTCTCCTCACAGTCAAATCACAGCTCCCATTCGACGTGTTTAGAGCTTGGTCGCCAGGAGGGAAACTCACGCTGAAGGAAAGTAAACAGGCGCAGGCAAACCGCTTGTTTTATGTTTGTTTTGTCCGTTTCATGGGCAGCCCGGTGAATGTGTGTGTTGTGCAGAGTGTTTGCAGTCCAAAACGAGCGAGCGGTCGAGCGGCTCCTTCTCCGCGGTCACGGCTCTGCTTTAGGTGTCGTGACGCCTGAGAATGATTGTCCTTTCTTTATTACTGTGTCTGCGTGTGTGTGTGTGTGTGGTTCCTTGGCTTTTTCTCACACACACCCATGCTGAGAGGTCTCTAATAGTATTCTAACCTCTCCAGAGGAAGTGTTGAGTGTTGTTTAATAGTGTTGTGTCTATTAAACGCTCCCAGGTATTCCACGGAGCTGAAACTAAACCCCTTATCCGCACTACGTTCCCATTTTGCGGGACCCGAGAGCAAAGACGCGGCCTGATGAACTTTCCACATGGCCCGCATTCAGTCTCCTCCCCCTTCCTGTGTTTTTTCCAACACTATCCTTGTAAGCATTTTCCATACAGTAAATCTCCAGCAGCTCCTGTTACTTCATGGGGAAAACATGACCAACAACTTGTCCTCTAAATGAGCAAGCATCTGAGAGGTCTGTTCGCTAAAATTCCTGCATGCCTGACCTCCGTGCCTGACCTCAATCCGACCTTGGCTTTTATTATTCCATACATCACAACTTTGGTGTGTTCCATGCCTGAGAAAATCGAGAGTGAATTCTGGTCGGGTTCCTTCTCGCTCGCATCAGGCAAACGCATTAATTTCCTGCGTACGCTTCACATCCTCAAACCCTATTTATCACCTAATATCCGCTTCTCCTGGCCTTGCACTTCAGGAAATCTGTCTCACCGAAAGAAAAGCACATTCAGAGAAGGACGTTAAACATAATAGCTTGTGAAAGAAACAAATGATAAATGAGCTTTTTACAAATGTTTTTCTGTAGCTTTTTGTTTCTATCGTATTAAATCCAAGAACGTAAAAAAATGGAACTAAATTGTTTCACGGCTGTTTAAAAACACAAAACAAAGCTAAAACCCGAGTATACATTATGATGTGTCAGTTTTTAATAAATATTACAATGCATTTCCTCTGGTATAAGAGAAATAAAACACATGCGGTGGTGATGGTATTGAAAAAAGAATCAATATTGCAATCGATTTGTCAGGCCTTGATTCAGAATCAATTGTTTCAACCACTGCCACCTAGTGGACTGGAGTGTGGGGCGGAAAATTTGTATGAAAAAAACAAAGATTCTGATGCTGTACAAGACGTGACATTTAAAAACTCTACAACACAATTTACACATTTCAGTGCCTATTCTATAAAAATTTTATTTTATAAAATAGAAACTAAATTAGATTGCATCGACAGTCTACTCACGATTCAAAGCTCTAGTGGTGACAGGATGTTACTGCTGATACAATGCATTTATATAATGATGTTGATTGAATTGTGTTGGATCTCAGGGTTACAGATGTGATTAAACCCAACAAGACATTTTATATCGTGTAAATCTAGAGAAAACGGCAAGAACGATGGTAAATTAGCCTTAACGTCGAAAATAGAAAAATTATGAAAAAAGAAAGAAAAAAAACACAAGACAAAAATGCTCTTATTATGAAAAAAAAAATCATTTGTTTTTTGGAATCAGACTCAAGTTTGAAAACCCTTTTTTTTTTTTGTCCAAGTTGGAATTCTTAATAAAACTACTCTTGTTTTAGACTCCCCTCACTCGGATGTTCCGGGCACTTAGACGTGTTTTCTGAAGGATGACTTTTCATCCCAATTCTCGTCCCCGTCCTCGTCGTCACTCTCATCCTGTTCCTCGTTTTCCCGAAGCTAATTTTACAGCGATGAGCCATGGGTTACACAGAGCTCTGATTCCACCAGGATGAAGGTTAGACAGACAGCTGCTCAGCCCGAGCTGAAGTGCCAAACACAGAGAGCTAAATAAAATCAATTCACTGCCAGTAAAAGGGAAGCAGGATGCTATATTTGTCCGCTGAGGTTTCACGACTGGAAGGAGAACAGAGGAACCGCTTTAATGCTTTGGTGAAAATTGATAGGTGTGGAATGGAAATAAGGTTTCTCATTTAGAAAATAGACATCCAGTTGTGAACGTGGAGAAAAATAAATATCAATCAATGTGCTTTCTTTTTCTTTTTCTTTGCCATACCATGTTTAATTTAAGTGGTTGTAAAATGTTCTTAATCTCCATTTGGGCATCGCTCAGTGACATCTCCTGATGAGCACATGTTCACGGTCACTCTGTGGCCATATTACAGACCAGATCGCCTCTCTTGGAAGTCATGGGTTCACCACATGAAGGGCTCTTCCAGCAACCATCAAAGTCATGAGAAGAAAGATTCGAGTGACAACATCTGGGGGACGTCCTCTCCATCCACACGACACGACACGAGTGACCTCAAGATCACGCTGCTCGATGGAAACCATAAAAGAGCAATGAGAAGGTCATGGGATGGAGATCAATGACAGAAGTGAAGATCTGAAAAGGTCAGGTGGTCTCCGTGGCGGCTGCGTGTATTTTTAGAGGGTAACCCAACCATCATAAAAAATAAATCACATGAAATCTTGAAGATATCCTGAGTGTGCTGACGTGTGACAGAGCAAACGGATATTCGGTTTGTCCTTCTGGGGTTGGGGTTCCCTTTTCGGCAAACGTTTCCAAAGCTGTAATTGTTCTCAGTCCAAGGAATCTCCACAGGAACCTTTGAGGAAGCCGAGTCGTAATGACTGTGTAAATATAACATTTAGCTAAATGTTAAACAAACAGCTCATTGATTTCTCAACACACTTTGGCCTTCTGCTCAACAACGTCAAAAATCCCTTGCTTCTCATCCAACTGCACTTTTTTTTTGCCCTGACAGAAAGCCCACACTTGTGAGACGCTGGTCAGCGGAATGTTGGTCAGATTAGCACTCTTTAACCTTCTGTGGGAAACCAAATGCCAGGAGGTCCAGATCTTTCACAGGGGTGGTGATAATTTTAGCCAGGCCTGGTAGAGGACACCAGCGGGACTGTGCAGGCCTTAATGTGGAACTGGCTACAACCCCTAAAACCACAGCAGGCCTTAAATTCTTACATCTGGTGCTGAAGATGCATTAGAAATCCTGCGGCCATGTGAGTCAATTCCATCGTCGAGTCATGGCTTCGAGAGCAGGTAACACCTGAGTCACTGCACGATCATTACACTATTAACCTTTACTGCATTTTTGAGGAACTCTGGTCAAATCCAGAAGGCAGGTCATTAGCAATAAGTAATACCAGTAAACACATTTCCACAAAATTGTCTCAAGATGCCACAAACCACAAAAGAGAAACTTTCAATCATCACCCTTAATGTCTTATCGAAACCGGATCAAACGTTTAGATTCCATGTTTTTGAGATCATACATCAAATGCGTGGCTTGGTTATTACGTTTCCTCAAGCCACTGGATCCTGATACACTTAAAAAAAAAAAAAGATCAACATCTGGGCCTTGATGGCAACTTCAGAGCACAATGTGTGGTTAGTTGTGGCTAACCAGGGCATAAATGAAACTCCGATCCTTCTCTGAATCTAGTTTGTTTCAAAAGCTCTCTGGGGTTTGAACGAATTCCCCTGAGTCGTGGTCATTTCCCATCAGCTAAGAATTGCGGGCGCAGAAAGCACAGACATGCCAGCTCTCTTAATTACAGGTCCTCACTCTGATGAGTTTAAACAGGTTGTAATCTGTCGACCCGATTGGAGAAAGAACCTGAGCGAATGAAAGTTTATAAGAAACTGAGCTGCTCTGAATTTTCATGCAAGAGGCTTCTGTGACAAATCGTAGGATGTTGTGGAATCTGTCACAGGACGGAATGTCTAACGAGATGCTGATGCTTCACGACAGATGATATGATCATCACTGTTCATCCACAGATTCTTTAAAAATCTAAAACAAACATCTCAAGGTGTTTCTTTATTGACCTGACGGGATCAGATCTCACGCCTAATGTCTCTAATGTGTCTTCTTTCTTTCTCAAATGTACCTGTTCATGAAGATGCACCAACTACTCTTCAGTTCTGCTTCTTTCCTCTGAGGCACATTTCTAACGTGTCACACTCTTATCTGGGCAAAGCTCAGTCCAGAGTCAGTGGCAGTCAAGAGCTGAATCAAGTCTCTGTCCTTAAGGCCTCACAGGTTTCCCAGATGTTCCACACATTGTCCTGCAGCCTGGCAGATGTTGTGAAAGAGACGCTATAACATGCAGCAATTGTTTTTCCAGCAGCTTCGTTTACTACGGCTAAAGTCGCGGTCACACTGTGGCTACACATTGTTTCAATTTCTTTTTTTTTCAGTTTTGCAAAGCAGCCCGCCAAATTAAATCTCAGAAGTGTGTGTGTGTGTGTTTGTGAAATCACACTACTGGTCTGTAATGGGGGAAGACCATGGAGGCAGGAATTTATGGGAAACTGAAGGTAAGGCAATTCCTAACAGTAAAGATGAATGTAAAAGTGAGACCAGTCACCCTGCTAATGAGGGTCATCTATTACGCGTCATGAACAAGGTTTTCCAAGGGAGTTATTAATAACCAGAGTGGACTTAAGTCAAACAAAAAAAACTTAAACAAAGTTCTTGAGTTCCTTCTGAGATGGCCGCACACCTTGGACTCCTGCCAAATCAGCTGGCACTGAAGTATCCATCTGGCAAAAGACTTAAAGATGATTCAAAGTGACAAATACCAGAGGTTATTGTTAAATTTCAGCCGTACAAGCCCTGGTTAGTCAGAGGAGCTCACCCTCGGCAAAACTCCAGCAAGAACCATCTCCGACCAGAACCCCTACGCCAAACATGCGTACGAAAAAATCAACATGCTGGCCGTCCGTCCTCCGAGTGCCTGCAGTATAAACAAGTCAAGCCTTCATCTTGTGCTTTCTTACTCATCCGGAGTTAAAAGAAGATGTAGCATGCAAACAGAAAAGAAGGCAGATACTTCATCTTAACACTTCACATCATCAACAACAGTGCGCTGAAGATGTTTAAACAGTCTGGCTTCTTTGTTCACAAAAACGTTTGGGGTTCTGTCGATCAACTCATCGAGTCGAGTGCTGCGATGCTTTAAACCACCTGCCCCGACATTAGTGCTATGCTCTGAAGGTTCGTCTGGCTCACAGAGCGAAGAATGTTAGAAAGCCTTTAGTTTAAAAGTTCAGAAGGCCTTAAAATAAGTGAAATAAACAAATAGATGCATTGATGAGTTATAAGATGAGTGATAAGCAGATTTATAGTTTTTCTATAACAGCTCATCTTAAAGGGTGTTATTCCTCTTTCTCTACAATTTTTTTAAATTTTAAGTATGGAATCAGTTTCTGTTCTTGCTTGCGTTATATTAGTTAAACATTCTTTTCCTTATCAGCCTCTCTTTATTCTTTATTGTAGCTAATAATAAGAAAAGCTTTATTCAGCTTTTGAATGTAAAGCTTTATGTAAAGCTCTAAATGTTACAAAGCGAACGCTGATCCTGGAGACTCCATCCATAAATGCTAAATGGTTCATAAACGACTATCGAGCAGCAACTTACTGCATGATCCGTTACCATGGAAACACATAGAACCTGTGCAAAACATGCGATTTATTGTCGATTTGCACGGCTACTGGTGCCAGAGCGTTAGTCAGCTACTCCTGCAAGTAAATGAATAAACAAAAAGCTGTGACGCTTTTTTGGCCGTTTCTGAAGGCCGTAAGAGAGCCTAAAAGCCTGACGAGTGTTTTGCCGTCAGAGGCCAAGCTGCAGTGCTGGCTGCGACCTGGGAGTTTCCACACTTCTGCTGTTGCTGCATGAATAGACTCTTTGTACCCACTGCGACTCTAACGGTGGCGTTAACGTTAGCCCACCCTCTTTTATCTCTACGATGCAAAATCCTCTCCCTCTTTGATCTTATCATGTGAGTAACCGTGTCTGATAAGCACACGGTCCTTATACCTCCTCACACCTCTGAGCTCGATCAACAGCCGTATAAACCTTCTCTAAATGTGTACCGTGTTAACAGACATTCATAATGACACGTATCAGCGAGCAAACAGGACACAAATGGAAGCCTGGACATCTCTCCTCTTGCTGGACTCTTTCGCCCCCTTTTATTATTTTTTTAGCATATTGTTCCTTCCTGCTGGGGACATTTTTGTGCTATACGTCATCTTGCCACAAATGTGACTCAGCGAAACCAATCCCCAGTCCAAAAAAACAAAACAAAACAATCTACAACAGAAAGAAATACAGTATATATATATAAACATATAAACAAGGGTCATGATCTTAATCCTAAAACTAATATGACAAACATGTCAGGGAAATGTGGAAATGTCGCAGGCCCTTATGCAGAATGCTGTAATTTTCACAAACACCACATGACCTTTTCTTACCCTACTTCAGAGGGACAGTTTTAAAACCCCGGGCATCTGGAAGTGAGACACGCTTCAGTGGAACAGGGAGGGCTTTTCCTGGTACGGACGCAGGAAAACGCTCCGAGTGTACGGCACCAGCACTGTGCATGGCAACCGGACCGCTTCCCGAAAGAGGCGGCGAGACGAGCTGCCAGAACCTCGTCTGTTCTTTTCATCAAAAAACCGAGAGACGGGAAACACGTCCTTGTTTATTTGTCCCTCCGAGTAGGACGTTATTAACCCGCAGCTGACGGATTCGGCCCGCAGTCTGGTTTCACGCTGGGGTGTCGCCCAGCGTTCCACGCGCCAGTGCTTCAACAAACCGTGTCACTTTCATAACCAGAGCTTTTAGAACCTGAACCTCAGTCTAAACAAACTAACAATGAATAACGGAGCCGTATTCTGAATAAAATACGAATTAGGAGAACGCGGCCATCTGGCAGGTGACGGCAGTGACATCGTGAATCATTGCTCTCGCTAATCTGTTTGTTGATACAAGATCCGAATAAAATAAGAGGAGAAGAATTAGTTTT
This sequence comes from Clarias gariepinus, assembly GCF_024256425.1. Classification (NCBI taxonomy): domain Eukaryota; kingdom Metazoa; phylum Chordata; class Actinopteri; order Siluriformes; family Clariidae; genus Clarias; species Clarias gariepinus. The sequence continues at coordinate 1,229,305 of NC_071103.1, read as the reverse complement.
AAATGAGACCATTAGGCCTCTGTAACATCGACTAAACTCTGTTTTTCCAAGACCGAAAAGAATTCTTTTTTTATAGACTTTGTTTCTTTTATCCTTAAAATTACATCCCATATAAATTACACTGAATCTTGGCTGTATTTTTAAATCTTACGATCGGCCTGTTCTTTCTCTGTATCTCATTGTTAATTGTGTGCATTTGTTTCACGTTTATTTTCTTTTTTATTAAAAAATTTTAATCACTGATATGATTCCAGGTTATCCTTCGGAATTTCGGCCTGCATTAGTGATCAGAAATAACATTTAAAATAAAAGGAGATAAAGTTGTGACCTTATGTACTGCACACATGTCCTCACACTGTAACCGTGAAAACCCTCACTCACTGAATCAACGGGTAGAAGCATCACACTCTGCATTCCTGTTTTGCTCCTGCCCCTCCCACTAATCCCCCATCACCTGCCTACTGATCCTGATGGACGATCTCCCCTTTAATTTGGGGTGAATACTTGTGGACTCACAACAACTTTTATTGATTTTTATTGATTGTATTATAAGATGTTTTGTCTATAGACGGATCAACCAACACACTACAACCCAAAACATGACTGCATTGTGTAGGTTCCCCTTGTGCCACCAAGGTGGTGGCTCTGACCCCTTGGGCGTCGCTTTGCAGGGCCTTTGGGGGTTGACGTGGTGTCTGACACTAGGATGTTGGCAGCGGATCATTTGGGTACTGTGTTGTGGGGCGGGGTCTTCATGAATTAGACTTTGTTAGACAATTGCATCCCATTGGGATCAGTTGGATTGGGATCTGGAGAGTTTGGAGGCTGGTTTGGAGGCCTTACTGTAATAAGTGAACTTTTATACACTGCAGTATTTCTGGAGACCATAACTGTTACAAAACTACATGACTTGAACCTGACATGGAAACGGAGGACCAACTTCATCTGTTTAATCACCTTGAGATCCTCCTGATTCGAGTCACATGTGAATGTAGAATTAGGAACCTGTAGTTAAAATCTGAGGTTGGCAGCGCCTAGTCTGGTTTCTCTGGTCGAAAAAACGAGAGCATGTCATTAGAAGAGTAACCTATACAAGAGCTCCTTCTACAACATACTGATCAATCGGTGTTATATTGTTGTTTCATTAACCTTTCCTACTGTATGACTCTCTTTATCTATCTGATCTTATTCTACCATTCATGTTCTGTGCTTTATTTTCCACTGTACAAATTACCTGCTTTGTGTTAAACCATCCTTTCTTTTTCGTCTTTGGAGCAGCTAAAGGTTCATGTCATGGTGGATGTATATCAGTCCAACTTTTACCTCGACTCGACCTTGACTCGGGCTTGGCTAGTCCTGATCTTGGACTTGACACTGACAGGCTGGACTACAGCGCAAACGTTTTAGTTTCCAAAATGTGGAAAAGGACACCGGAGCAAATACTTATGAACATCAGTGTAATGTAACAGAAAAACAACACAAACCATCACAGACACTTCTGTATTGTCTATTTTATGTCCTGTTAGAGTAGATGGTGGAGAGACTGTCAGGTGAGTAATACGGTGGAGAGTAAAGAACAGATTAGTTGTTTTCTGTTGTAACATCTAAAAAACAAATTTGATATTTATATTAGAAGCAGATTGTGATACAGCTGTATATTAAACTACATGCACTACTCCGTGTGTTTGTCAAGTTTTCTGTCAGTGTGGTCTGGTTTTAATGGGCTTATTCTATTATATAAAGTTCCTGACCCAGTTGCTTGAGGAAAACCGCATGCTCTGAAATCCTGGGATAAAAAAAAAACAAAAAAACTGGACCACGGGTCATTTCCGAGCCTGTCTATGTCACCGGACCATCTCATAACTCACACGGCCCCTGTAACCGCACGTAAGGTATGGTTTCACACAGTTTGCCTCTCACTCCTCCGGCCCTGGCCTGCCTAAAGCAACACGAGTCGCTCCAAGCCTGGTGGAAACGGATCCAAGTGAGTTTTGTCCTTGATTTATATCGTCAGGAGAACGTACGAAAGTCCGCCTGTGGCCACGGGGCCCCGTATCTCAAAGAGCAGTGAAAGTGAGAGAAGAATATCTGTAGCAAACTGCGCGTGTAATTATCAGATTACAATAAAAGCCATAAATCTGATGAGGAACCGGGAGCGAATCACTGTACTAATATTTTCCTTCTAAAACGCACCGAGGGCTTAAAAATCGAGCCTGTTAGTCCTGGTATTTATAGTTCCTGTCCCGTGTCCCGAGCTCCACACACTGATGAGCTGCCACGGAAGATGGAATGCAGCACAGACGATTCACGGCCCATAAAAAAGTCCTGCGCTGCCGAAGACACGGAACAAGCGGGAAACGAGTTTCACAATGCTCTATAGTAGGCGGGGAGTTTTCATTTTTAATTCATTTGGCCACAATGACCGATTCTCGGGAGAAAAAAACAGCACTTTGTCTGACAATAGATTCCCGACAAAGTGCTTTCACCGCTTTCCATGACAATGGAGTCATGACAGAGCGAATCCAGGGACTTAATTAAGTCATCTCTAATTGTGGACATTTTAAAATGTTTTTTATGATGCGCTAAGTTCGACTTCTCAGAGCTCCAGAGTTTACTTTTAGTCAAAATTACAGATCCTCAGATCACTGAACTCGGACGTAGACTCAAAGCTCAATCTCCTGGAATTAAAGAAACAAATCAAAACTGGCGTCAGAGTTTCGACTCGTCCGGACGCTGGACTCCAGCACATTGTGAGTCACGCCGTCTGCACGCCTGTAAATCCCATGTTTCTAGGGATGAGCCGTCATAATGGGCGTCTATCCCGAGGCCTAACTCTGATTAGACGCAGCTCGAGGTCCTCGTGTGTCTGATCTCTGTAGTGTGTGAAACATGACTCACTGAACAAACACTCGCTCCTCAGTGTAATTCCTCGATTTTATATCAATCTGTCTGGATTAAAGGAGTCTTCACAGGAGACAATAATAACTAACGGAGCGATTGCGTGTGGAAAAGCTCTCAGGCGTTATTCTGGCGTTGCCCAACAAATATCTTGTCGAGACTCCTTAAAATAACAGCCGTGATGAAACAAATTTCTGGAGGTCCGCCATTTAAACCTGAGCGGCCGATGATGAATTGTGATTAAATTCACAATGGTTTCTAAACACACTGAAGAGAGCACACTGGAATCTCCAGGAGATTTGATATAAGATTAATAAACATGCACACCCTTATTCTAATCCCGGACTAAACATTTCATGCGATTTCTATTGCTTCTCATCCTGTGTTTAGTCTGTCACAATATTCATCATTTTATCCTTTAATACGGATATTACTCTGTCAGGGTTCGGCACGTTTACTAATTCTTCCTCAATAAAAACAAACAACAAAAAAAGGTGTGTTTTTTTTAAACATAAAACTCAAGACATGATTTTGTTTCAATCCTTCGGGAAGTGATGAAACTTGGGAATCTGACGTTCTTACTCGGGTGGTTTGGAATTCTGTGAGCGAAGTCAGAGTGAAGAACGGCACCTTAGTAATGTGCCGAAGTGTGGGGAGGTACTGTAGGAACGTCAGCTTTCATTGGAATCCTGGACACACACACACACACACACACACACACACACACACATTATGTCTTAGTGGAGAAGATAAGAACACAGATTTCCTTCTTAGTGTTTGTGTAACATAGAGCTGCGCACGTTTTCCGCTCCGAGAGCGTCTCCGCCCTGATCTCTCCGTCAGCTCTGTCTCTCTCTCATAGAACATGATGAGTACGCAGAGAACATCCATCACATTCTCGCTAATCCATCAGACTCCAGTGCTTCCGAGCCAAAAACTGTAAATAGTGGATGAAGCTAAGCAGGAAATGGAAGTGGAGAAACGTTCAGTAAGTTTAAAACAGGGAAAAAAAAACTCGACAAAACCTCAAAGCAGAAAAACAGACTGTTTAAACTGACAATCTTTATGGTTCCAGGCAGTGTTTATTTACAGATCTACAGCAGATCCTCCGTTGCAAGTTCTCAGAGAATAAACTAAAAAGTCAAAAGGTCAGAATGAGCAGCCTGGTGAATCAGTAAAGCCCTACTGAAGTGATGAGTAAAGCGGGTGCTGACGACCAGTTGATTAAATAGGAACCGCCCGCTCCAATTTGAGCGCTGCAGAGTATTTAAAGGTCTCTCTCTCTCTCTCTCTCTCTCTCTCTCTGGATGTGACACGGACAGAACAACACAAAGACACAAAAACCCTTCAGTCATTCCTCGTACTTTCCCACAATAACAATCGAGCCGTCTCCTTTCTCGAAGTCACAATAAACACACAGTCACAGGCGGACATGAGAACATTTCACAGATGGTGAGATCACAAAACTAGCGCAGTGAAACTCAGATTACGTCCTGGCTGTCGCCGCACGGTGCTCCTGTGCTCACACCATTTTTCAGATCTCTCGTAAAAGCCACTTAATGTTCTGCAAGCAATTTGTGGCGTGACATTACTTCCAGTCCTATAAATGTCCTCGCGGCTGCAGTGTGAATCACTCCCGAGCGCCGGCGAAATGAAAAGATGGCCATCAAACCACATGTAAACAATTAGCTCTCGCCGTAACAGAGTCAGAGTCATGCTGCATGCGGAGACGACCGCAAGCGCGAGAGGGTTCCACTCCAAAAACGAAAACTCCGGGGAGATGAGCAAGGCCCGGCTCAGCACCGACGGCATTTATAGAGCGTTTATACACCGTGTGTGTTCTGCATGCCTGCTCTGAGCTAGCACGAGACCACGTCTAACATCGATGAGCAGCAGGACGAAAGCTCGGCTCTACCAAAAACCACACGGGGAACCGTCATTCTGGAACCTCAAAAACAACAGGGAGGTCAAACAAACAGACACAGTTATATAAGAGATCCTTGGCGCTGGAGCACTCTTCAGGGGTCAAAGATCAGATTACATCATATCCAGCTGCAGAACTGTGATTCGTTGTAATGGAGAGCAAAAACCTCCGGTGTTTAGAAATAAAATGGGGGTAATTACTTTATGGTCAAAAGATTAAACACACCTGCCCACGTTCTCTGATTGCAAGACATGCAGTCCAAAGACATGCAGATTATGCTAACTGGCATTAACAGCATGTGTGAGAGTGTATGTGAGTGTGGCCTGCGATGGTTTGACACTCTGTCCAGGGTGTACCCCAACTTATGGCCTAAGTCTAATGGGATAGGCTCCAGGAACCCCATGACCCTGTACTCAGGGTAAAGCAGTATACAGTAGACGATGATGATTAGATGATTATTCATGGTTCTTTAGGTATCTATCTGATGAAGGCTTTTATGTAGAATTTTTAGTTTCTCTGTCAAAAAAAAAAAAAAAAGATCCAAATAGAACCTCTAAAGTTCTGTATCTTTTATTCATTCAAAAATCCTATATAGAACCTTTCATGCATTAACATGGTGATGCAGCAACCTTACCCAAGTCCCTAAAACCTTCAGATTGTTGTCTATTAGGTGTAGGGGTTCTGTAAGTGTTCTTAAAGGGTTTGTTGAATAATGAAGAGTGTACGAAGAAGCACCAAGTCAACCCTAGTCCCACTGCAACCTACTGTATCACTAAGGGTTGGTGCACAACACGGAACCTTAAAACTCTTAAGGAACCCTTGAAGAATTTCTTTTATATGTATATGATACAAACACAAAATTATTGATCATCATAATCATTTTTTTGAATACCTAGGACCTGTAAGGACTAACACTTGGCTATTGGTGCCTTGTACACTTTTAGGTTCTAAGGGTTTCTCTTCCTAAAATATTGGCTTCACTTCTGGAAAACCTTCTGGTAGTAAACCATGCTGTTGTGAGTCTAGAAACTCACTGATCATTTGGTTTTAGAAAACTAAATTTTTAAGACAGTGGCCTGGAGGAAGATGGAGGATGGGCTCCGCCTGTTAAATTTCTCCTTCTGCGGGAGTGTTATCTTTCTGGCTCTGTAGCTCAGAGTTAAAGCTATATCAAATTCCAATTTTTCATACTGGTCTGCATGAAGACAATTTTCCCTACTGTGATTTTGAGGTTCTCATAATGGGTCCTCCTTCGAAATTCTGCCTCACTCTTTGTCAAAGATTCCTTAAAACTGTCTTACCATTGATGTGGCAGTTCTCTATCTCCAAAAAAGTTCTAATGGTTTCACCAGTGAAGTGTTTAGTAAAAGGGAACCCATACAGAACCTGATTTTTGATGTAATTAGTTTGATGTAAGTCAGAAAATTTTCAGACTTTGTTTCCAGAGTGGAGAGCTCAGAGGAACATGTGGGCTCTGGACATTGTTGCTTGACAGCTAGCCAGTGATATGATAAGATTTTTGTAAACACAAGCAGAGTCGAGGTTCTACCGAGTTCACTCGAGCGTAGCGCTGCACAGACATGGCTGGACAGAAGTTCCTTAGGAAAACTCTCTTACTGATTTTGTTTCTGGTTCTTTGTGTTTCTTCAGGGTTCTCCATGGACGTTTGTTCGAACACCATTTTACCCGGGTCTAAAGGTACTCACTTGTTTGCTTACAGTTTTTTGGAATGCTGAGAAGTTCTGTTCGCTAGAACTTAATTAATCTTTTAAAATGTAACCAATAGACCCCTGGGAAAAAAGGATCTGTGAATGGTTTATTCTTAGTTTAAAAAAGAAGTGTTTTAGCCGAGGATCTAAGCAGTAAAATGATGAGACTTAACAAATAGTATTTTTTTACAGCAATCCACTACTTTTGAATTTTTTCATTATTATTATTATTATTATTATTATTATTATTATTTACAATCACCTGGAATATTTAGCAGTGGTGAATAAATGCAACTGGAATTGGGTTGAAATTACCCAAATCTTCCCATAAGTGGCCTCATCGCTTCTATATTCAAGCTTTCGGGAGAACTCGTAAAGTTCCTGTGTGACTGGAGAAAGTGCATTAGGGTTAGTGCTACTGTGAAACCGAGCTTGTAAAAAAAATACTCTTGCATTTTTTTCCCTATAAAACATCCCAATGCTGGATTTAACGTGCTCAGTAACATGTTCCTTCGGTACTCAGCTACTAAAGCCCATATAACTGGAACCCTGCTGAGGGAACCTGAGTTCCAGCACCATTCCGTCATTTACAGCCTGGCTCTCACCAAAAGTCGACCCACCGTGTGAAAGTTTTTGTTCTGCTTCACCAGGATGCCAGCGCGCAGGAACATTCTCCTCCTCGGCTCGTAGTTTTTCTGGGAATGACGAGGTAGAAGGAAAAAGGACAAGAATCAAATCGCAGCGTGGGTTTAATAAACGCTGATAATGAAATACAGACTGTGTGTGTGTGTGTGTGTGTGTGTGTGGTCACATCCTCATGCACGAGCAGCTCCAGACATAAAATGTTCTTCCGCTGTTGTCCGCAGGAGATCCCGGCGAGGTGGGCGATACAGGAGATGAGGGACGACTAGGGAAAACCGGTCCACCGGGACACACGGGTCTGTATGACATCATCAGAGTACCCATACAACACGGGGTTTGTTACACAGGAACTAAAGAACTCAAATTTGATTCTCACAAACTCCCAGTAATTCTGTGCTGACTCCTAAAGCACAAAGATAATCTTAAAGCACTTTCATTACTCATCCTGGAGAACCTGATCTGATGAGATGTTGAGTAATGCATTAAAAATCTTAAAGTAAATGGGTTTCTGATTATACCACAGTCTGAGTCTGTGCTCCAAGGTCACTACAATTACACCATGGTACATATAGAACCTACAGTACTAAAAAGTGTTTACTGTCAGAATGAGTTCGAGGTAGAATCATTTTTTGGAACACCTTATTTATCCACACAGACTTCAAAGAACCCTTGGTCCTTTGTGTTAACAGGGTAATAACTCCAGATGAATCATCATTATTTTTTACTAATACCAAGAGCCTGTGACTGCTCTTAAAAAGAAGGGTTCTCCAAGCTATTGGTGGGTAACATCTTCTAAGCTTAAAAGACCCTTTTCTGTTCTAAAAGTTTAGTTAGACCTTAAATACCAGGCAGATGTAAGTTGCACTGAGGGAATCTTCAAAATGTTTTCCCTATCAGCAAATACTTTTTAAAGAACCCTTAACTATCCAGTGTATCCATTGAAGAACCATTGAATTTTGAAGAACCCTTTTTTATGCATCAACTGGGTAAGTTTGGGGCACAAACGCCAAATTATTGTTCAGCGTTTTTGTCTTTTAACAGTCTAGAACTTGTTGGTACTTTGTGCAGTCTTTAAGGGTTCTTCAAGAGTTCCTTCACAATTTACAATTCATTGGTTTTAAGTGGAACCTGACATGAAAACATCCTCATCTTTTATGAGAAACAACAACTGAGCAAATCACAAGACATCCAAAGGTTCTCTTTTGATCTCTCTGATAGAGTTATACATACAGCACATAATTTGAGGGTCAAAGCTGATGAATCCTTCAAGGTTTTAGATTTAAAAGTGTGAGAAGAAAACATTCTGTGAAACACATCAGATAATATGAAAAGGTCAGGATGATTACAGAGTGCTGCAGGAACATTTTTCTCAGGAGCTGGAAAGATGGAGTGAGAGCTGCACACTGGTGTTCTTTGTGTGTGTGTGTGTGTGTGTGTGTGTGTGTGTGTGTGTGTGTGTGTGTGTGTGTGTGTGTGTGTTTGTGTGTTTGATGTGTTTTTGGGCATGGGCGCGAACTGGATAGCACTCAGGTTCTGCCAAACCACGTCTCCTCCTGAGGGAAGTTGCCTCAGACGTGTTAATAACACACACACACACACACACACACACACACACACACACACACACACACACACACACACACACACACACACAGTGAGAGTTAGATGCCGGGAATGGTCTGAAGATGAAAGAAGAATGCTGCACTGCTTTTTCACTCAGAACCACAATGGAATTAGAGCCCAGTTCTGTTTACTTTTAGTTTTTACACCTAAACACGAGACGCAGATATAAAAAAAGAAAGAAAGTGTGTTGGTTCTGCTGTGTGCAATTCGTCATATGAACATGATGGAGCCGACGTACTGGAAGCCGAATGTGAGAACCCACACTAATCTCTCTCCCCTGAGCTTAGGGGCGTTTTCTGAAGAACTCAGACCTGAAAATGTTTGATGAAGACGTTTCAAACATTAAGAGACCGTTTGTTGTAAAACCACTGGATGTTCTCACGTTTCCATGTTCTGTCGTCGCATTCAGGAAACTATTAAAGGTTCTATGTTGAATTCGATTAAAAAAAATCTTTTTAGAAATGTACAGAATGTACAAACATCTGATTGTCCCTGGAGAGCACCTTTAGAGCTAAAGTCAGGTTCTGATCACTTAAAACAAACAAACAAACGAAAACATCAGAATGGTTCTTAAAAGATAATTAAGAGTTCTCATGCTTTTCACAAAAGGTTGTTTGTTTTTCCTTTTCGGGAATCATTTAAATGTTTCAGGTAGAACTGGAAAATACAATAAGTGATTCTTGATCAGAGAGGAGCTTCCAGGTTGAACTACAGTAGAAAAAGGGTTGAACCACCTGAGCAAACTTTGACAAAGTAAAAATGTACCATTGTACAAAAGGTGGCTCAAAGTAGAAGTTTTTTAAAAATAAGAACCCTCTTCATTTAATAAAAGATTTAAAAAATCAATTAAAGGCTAATTAAGATCAACAAACAGAATGATTATTTTTTCAGGCTCAATCTTTGTTCAATGAATTTGTTCTTCAGGAGAACCGCACAGAGAACAAGTGATGGGAAAATCTTTAATGTCTCCAAACATGATGTTTGATCAGATTTATACCAAGTGTGACCCAAATCAGTGAACGAACCAGGCTATGTGACTTTTATCTATATATTCAATATCAAACTGTTCTTCTCCTGGTTCTGTCGTGTTGCAGGTGTCCCGGGGGAGAACGGAGAGAAAGGAGATGCTGGGAGAAGTGGGAAAATGGGACCTTCAGGAGAGCCAGGTGAGAAACCAGCAGCCATGTTGCTTGGATTATGATCACGACTCTCTACACTTTCTGTTCCATTAACATCCTCCACCTACTGACTCGTCCGAGCGTTCACACCAGAGGCGGGACTTCATCAGGAAAACGATCCTGGATGGAACATTCCCCTGTAGCTGAGCGCTATCACCTGATTATCGCCTGATTATCATCTAGAGTGATTAGCGAGAAGCTAAACAATGACCTGCTGTTGGATTTAATTTCTGCCACTTTTCATTGTTAATTGGATAAGATCGTTATTTTTCCAAGTTGACACAACATCCTGTCCGGTGTCAACCACTTTCTTTGTGATTAGACAGCAGCTGTAGACAGTTTCATAGAAAATCTGTGTAGAGAAACATTTTTCTGATATTTCTGCAAATCACACTGAAATAGACAGAAACTCTAACAACAAATAGAAACACAAACAAACAAACAAACAAAGTGTTAAACACAGCTCTTGGTTCCGTGCAGTCCTTTTTTTTTAGCGGAGCCGTGTGTAAAGCACAATATCTTTCATGCTAACTTTCTATACGATGCTACCAGCACCATGCAGGTGTTACCTGTGAGCACTAGACTTACCTTCATGGCTTCACAGCAGTGAGGGGGTAAAAACCTGTGCATTCACAGCATTTACGTCTGGGATGTTTTGTGTAGATTCATGACACTACGTCCTATGTAAGTCTACTTTAACTCATTACAAAACGTAGAAAAGTGAGTGGGGTGAATACTTATGCACAGCACTGTACAATTAACACAGTTCGATCGAGGTGATCACTGGCCACCTAGTGTTTTATACATTAACTTAAATAAACACAGTTTATCTAAATTATTTTTTTTTACTGTAAATAAATTCACCTGCTTTATTGTTTGTGACGTTATTGAATCCAGCACTGAAGTAATGCTTCAGTTTATCTTCTCGTCGACATTAGCCTCGCAGCTAAACAGAAGTAGCAAAATCTGATCTCATCTGATAAAATGTTGCATTTATATGAACATGAAGTGATTATATACTGGAGGTATTTCCAGCACTTTTGGAGTGTTTATTGTGTCTAAAGCTCAGCTCTGGTCCTCTGCTTCTCCCTGCTGGTCATCTAACACACTGCACTCTCATTAGCCTTCAATTCCAAACCGCTCTTCATCTTCTGAGGCTCTGTTACACAATGTACATTTATTGTTGAAGTTCTTCCCCCCCCCCCGTGTGAAGCTGTATTTACTTATTGTTTCTCAATTCATCTACAAACACATAGGAATTATAATTAGAAAAATGAACAGAAAAGGCTTGAAAAGTGCCAAAAGTCAAAACGTGTTTCAGAATTTCCAAACGATTTTCCATCACACTCAGGAATAATTGAGACAAACCAACGGACTGATATTGTTTAAATGTTTATATTAAAATGTTTAAATTGCATATTAAAAGTAACAATTAAGACAAAACACACTAAACCAAACACACTGCACTCTGTCATCCTCATTTTCTGTTGGGTGTACAAACTTTTAGGGGTGTATGGTATTTAATAACAAGTACAGATATGATTTACAGGAGAAGCAGGAGAGACAGGAAGCGCTGGATCCGCAGGGTCAAAGGGAAAAACGGGTAATATTTTAAAATTTCAGGAACACTTCAATTCTTATTATTTACTTTTTCAGCAGAAAAACTATTTTTATACCAACTTTGAATATTTTCACCCAGCAACATAGACCTAATAATAATAATAATAATAATAATAATAATAATAATAATACTTTTCTAATAAAAAAGTATTATTTTACACACACACACACACACACACACACATTTATGGTTAATGTTTTTATGTGAGAATGTTTTGTGTGAACCTCAGGCTCTACGTGTGACTGCGGGAGGTACAGGCGACACATCGGGCAAACGGAAATCAACACCAACAAACTGAGAAATGCCATAAAGTTCCTGAAAACTGGTACGACTTTAATAACAAAGAAACTTCTTTTGTGTAATTTGTGGTTAAAGCATTTAAGAATTTGTAATTGTATGTAAAAAGATACATTAACTTGCTATATATACTTCTATAAATATCAGTAAAATTTCCAAAAATTTCACTATAATAAAAAAGTTATATCAATTTTAATAATTAGGTGTAAAAAAAAATGTTTTAGTACAAATTGTGCTGTAGCGATTTGAAACGATCTGCAACAAAACACCCTAAAACTGCAAATTAGAAAAAAAAAAAAAGGTTTTAAACTGTTTTATTAAAATCACATATTTAGAAATTTAAAAATAATAAAATATTTTAATTGTGGCAATTATTTTATATTAAATTTTGCTGGTTATTAAAACTGTTTATAAAAAAAATATATGCAGTTATTTAGAAAAAAACAAACGTGAGGTTGACAGGTGGGACTTATTTTTATTTTTACACATATATATTTTTTATATTAATGTTATTATTTTAAAAGTATTTGATAAAATTAAATAATTCATCTTTTGTGAGATGTAAACATGACAATAATTTGTATGAACACATGGAATCTTTAAACATTGTGTTTAAATAAATATAAACATGTGTTTACTTCATTTTTATTAGAATTTACACAAACATACAGAAATACAGAAACATTTTATTTATTTATAGTGTTGTGAAAATGTATTATAATTATGAAAAAAAAACATGATTATATGTTAAACAGGGGCTTTAAAATTAACAGACATTTCCTGCCCACTCTCTTTTCCTCTCTCTCTTTCTCTTTCTCTCTCTCTCTCTCTCTCTCTCTCTCTCTCAATAGTATTGGCACCACTCAGGCGTATTTATAATGTATTTTTGTTCCTCCTCAGTGATCCTGGGCATTAAGGAGACGGAGCAGAAGTTTTACCTGCTGGTGAGGGAGGAGCGTAAACACCGAGATGCTCAGCTGAACTGCAGGCTGAGAGGTGGAACCCTGGCTCTGGCTGACAACAAGAACATCAGCACCCTTCTGGGTTCCTACATCAGCGAGGCAGGTCTCACTCACGTTCTAGTTGGAACTGGGGGAGAACCCGAGCACAGCGCGAATGCTACGGTTTCCGGCCGCAGGTGTGCACAGGTGGCGTCTGATGGAGCGTTGAGCCGGGCCGAGTGCGACAGCGAGAAGTTCTACATCTGTGAGTTCTCCAAGATCTAAGTGCAGAACCGTTCTTCAAGAAGACACTTAAAGAGGAGAAAGGGTTCTTCAGAGGTTATTCAGATCATTATGAGTTATATGATATTATATATGATAATATTATAGTAATACTGTGATCATATTATCAATATTATATTAATATTATAAACATCATACTGTTTTTTTTTTATTTGAAGTGAGTGTATATATTCTTTGGCTGACTCTGTACATATAAAAACGAATAAAGCAATAAAGTCTTATGACTATGTCCTACAGACGTGACTACGCTCTAATCATGTAAATGTCATTAGGGCTAAAGGTCACTATGACATCATCAAATCACAGAGTAATATAATGTAATATTCACCAAAATGTTTCATTTTAAATAGATGAGAATTCATAAATTTGCCAATAAAGGCATGTCATTCCCTCCTTTCAGTGTTTTAAACTGAGTGTGAAAAACTAAAAAGTAATTATTGTGAATATACTTTTGTTTGTTATTATTATTTTTATTATTATTATTATTATTATTATTATTATTATTGTTGTTGTTATTATTATGACCTCATCCTGACTCCGCCACCATAACCTGAAGATAATATTTAATAACATTTTTGCAAATATATATACTGTATATGTGTATAAATGTTATTAATTATTATCTTTAACAAATTTTCTTAAACAAACTCACTGCTTTTAATCTAAACATTAATTAATGTTATACTCACGTCTCTTATATTATTATTACTTATTATTATTATTATTATTATTATTATTGTTATTTTTCATCCTGTCATGTATTGTAGTAATGTAAACATGTGTTTACGCAGGTCAGAGTGAGCTGGTGTTAAATGATTTACAGAATGACTGTATGTCTTTCACTGCCTTTCTCATTTGTTTCCTGATTAATATTAATGAGCGAGTTTTAAATGTAGGCGTTAAAAAAAACACCCTGGGTTGTTTAAACCTGAGGTTTGTGTTTTTTAAGTGATATATTTAGGAAACTGTACATCATGTGCTATAGTATGTGTGTGTGTGTGTGTGTATGTGTGTGTGTGTGTGTGTGTGTGTGTGGTTAAAAGTTCAATGACACACTGAGTGAGTTTATTTTGGGTAATAATTAATTACTCTCTCTGGCTGTGATTTGTAAAAGTCTTTACGTTGCAGTGATGATGAAACGAACACATTCACGTTAATATACAGACCTATATATGAAGAATTATGTGTAATAAACATAAAGTGATGACACACCCAGTATAAAGGCCTGTTGTTTTCCCTCACACTGGACTCGGACTGGAATTTACTCCAGTTCATTAAATGCGAGTTTTTCACCGCCATGCTGACGCGGGCGTCCTTCAGCATCACCTGCTCACGTCAGCACCTTGCGAGCGCTCGTTATCTCCTCCGAATGTCTTAACACAATATTGACCGGAGAGCATTTCCAGTCTGAGGCTCCACGTTAATCATTAACACGCTACGATGAGATGAGATAACGTGAGGAACATGAAGAACATGAAGCACAGAAAGAGACAATGAGCTTCTCCTGAATAATTCAAGCCGGGCAGGGCCGCGAGAGAAAAGACCGGCGGCGGGAAGGGCAGGTGTCTGCTCTCACCTGAGACGCCTTTTTGTCCTCTCCTGCATTCCACACTGAGGACAGACGACAGGAGTGGCTTTACACACACACACACACACACACACACACACAGACACACACACCTGCAGGACCGGTTTTGCAAATCACGTGACACTTGTGGAATTTTTTTCCACCTCTCTCTCTCTCTCTCTCTCTCTCTCTCCTTTTCAGTCGCTCCCTCACTCGCTCTCGTGTTCCACAGCAGAACCATGGCAGAAGCACAGACGAACCCAGCGGCCACCTCCTTCCCGGCGCCCACCATCTCCCTGCCGCTGGGGCTGGACATCATCCGGACCTACTCCGGAGTTCTGATCTGCATGGAGATTGTAAGTGTGTGTTCTCCTGTAGGGGGGTTAGAGAGGGGGAACCTTACTGAGGTCCACACACACACACACACTCACCTGTTCACCACTCAGGAACATCACACGAGTCAAAATCTCAGTAGTGCACTTGAAGGGACAATCACAGAAACAAAAAATGTAAAGTTAGACCTGGGACCTGAAGGTGTTTAGATATGAAATTATTTTCTAAGAAGGAACATGAGGTGGAGGTTAAACAGGTTGAGATCCTACGAAGAAAGTGATGAGTAATAATCTGAAGTTTGTACCAGTTACAGTAAACAAATATACATTCTTAACGGTTCCTCCGCGGGGTTCTCGGCTTCCCAAGAGGTTTTCCGCTGCTTTTCTTTTAGAACCCTCACGAGTGGGTCGTAGATTATTGGACCTGTTTTGTTGTGCAGGGTTTGTGTGAAAGTGTAACTGGTTTTATGGCTGTCAGATTTGTAGAACAGACCCTGTTTAATTGCGACAAGCCAATAAAACCTTTGGAATTTGAAATGAGAAACTCATCATTAGACTCTCAACATCACGGTTCATGAGCTTTACTGCGATGTACACAAGCTCACAGATTATACAATAGAAAGCATATAAAATAACGTCAAAAATGATTACTGAACACACATTTATGTGAACAAAAATGAAACATGAAATCTTTTTAACTTGTTAAAACTTTCTTGTATTTAAAAGAAATTACCTTTTAATATAGAAATGCCCAATAAAATGAACTAATCAGAAGGGCTACATGCAGTAAATACACACACAAAACACGCTGACCGATATAAAGTCTACTCTTCTGTGTAAAGTGGATTAACTCTAATTGAAAGATCAGATTTTTTTTGCTGACTCTGCAGTTCTCTGGTTACAGTCACGGCCCTCATACAACCTCCGGTGTTTAAAGTAAAAACAAACGTCCAGCTCGTCTGACCCGATGTCGTAGAGTGTCAAAGCTACACATATAAACGTTCTCTCCTACACGGACAGGATTAGCCGCACACAGCGTTAGCACCGGCGCTCGAGTGGCGTTGTCCTAATGCATGGTGCTACTGCAGGTGAAGCCACGGCTAACGTGTCAGTAATAAAATTCAAAGGATTGTAGTGTCAGGCCACAAACTGCTGGTGTAAAAAAACAACTTTATATTTCAAAAGTGAAAAAACGTTTTTTATTTGTGGACCTTAGTTTAAAGGACACCAGGAGATAGACATCACTAGTCCATAGATTTCAAGATAAAATTTCCTGAAACACATGTTGATGTGCACAGGTTAAAAAGCTCCTCCCAAGAACACACTCCTCAGCACACGGTGGTTGTGTTTAATTTCTACCCTTCAGGTTTAAGATATAACCGTAACCTCTTCACATAGCGTTGTTTCTCACTCCAAGTGTGAATTTCAGCTCAGAACAGCTGAGAGAGAGAGAGAGGTGGGGGGTGAAGAGAGGAGGAGAGAGAGAGAGAGAGAGAGAGAGAGAGAGAGGAAGACAGGGAGAGACAGAGAGGGAGAGAGAGAGACAGAGAGAGACAGATAGAGTGAGTCAGAGAGAGAGACAGGGAGACACAGTGAGAGAGAGAGACAGGGAGAGACAGAGTGGGAGAGAGGGGAGACAGAGGGAAAGAGAGAGACAGACAGACAGATATAGTGAGTGAGAGAGACAGGGAGACACAGTGAGAGAGAAAGAGAGAGAGAGGAGACAGATGAAGAGAGAGAGAGAGAGGGAGAGAGGGAGACAGGGAGAGA